>NW_024055728.1:2312798-2333155 GCF_902713615.1 Scyliorhinus canicula
AACCCCAATGGCGCCAATGGACAGAAGAAGCCGTCACTGCGCTCCGTCACACCCCTCCCAGCAACCCCTGCGTGCAGCGGCCGGCATCTTGTTTTGCCACGGGAGACTCCGGCGGCCATATTTTGTTTCCAGGGGAGACCCGGCGGCCATCTTGTGTTTGCAGGGGAGACTCCCGGCGGCCATCTTGTGTTGGCAGGGGAGACTGCCGGCGGCCATCTCGTGTTGAGCAGCGGAGACATCCGGCGGCCATCTTGTGTTGCCAGGTGTGACACCCGGTGGCCATTTTGTGTTGCCAGGGGAGACGCCCGGCGGCCATCTTGTGTTGTCAGGAGAGACTCTCGGCAGCCATATTATGTTGCCAGGGGAGATCTGTGGCCCATCTTGTTGCCAGGGGAGACACCCGGCGGCCATCTTGTGTTTCCAGGGGAGACTCCCGGCTGCCATCTAGTGTTGCCAGCGGAGACTTCCGGCGGCCATCTTGTGTTGCCAGGGGAGACTCGGCGGCCATCTTGTGACGCCAGGGGAGACTCCCGGCAGCCATCTCGTGTTGCCAGGTGTAACTCCCGGCGGCCATCTTGTGTTGCCAGGGGAGACTCCCGGTGGCCAACTTGTGTTGTCAGGAGAGACTCCCGGCGTCAAACCTTGTGTTGCCAGGGTAGACCTGTAGGCCATCTTGTGTTGCCAGGGGAGACTCCCGGCGGCCATCTTGTGTTGCCATGCGATTCCCGTCGGCCATCTTGTATTGCCAGGGGATATCCGGCGGCCATTTTGTGTTGCCAGAGGAGACCCGTCGGCCATTTTGTATTGCCAGGGACGACCCGGCGGCCATATTATGTTGCCATTGGGACCCCGGCGGTCATCTTGTGTTGCCAGGGGAGACCCGGCGGCCACGGGTGGAGTCACACACCCAGCTGACCGGCCATGTGGGGAGTCACACACACCCACCGACAGTCCCTTTCCGTAATGCAGAATGGTAAATCAGGGTGACGCTAGCTGGGGATGGTCAGTTTGACCGGCAGTGGGAGGGGAGCGATGTCGTGTGGGTGGTAGGCTTTCCTCTCAGAAAGAATGAATTGAACTAAAGGGACATTTCAGCACTTTCTTCAACTGATGCCTGAACTGAGTCTGTGTCACGGCGTAAATCGCAGTGTTTGTGCAGGAACTCAGGAGCTGCAGCATGAAGCCCAGTTCCCGAACATACTCATCTATCCATACAGAGCCATGACCCAGCCAGTCCATCCGGTTCCATATAGAATAAACCATTAACATTGACCATAAGAGGATGAAATTGGCGGAGATAATAAACAGTAAAATGATGGATTTCCTCCGACTCTCCATCTCTGGGTCTCTGGGACTCTCCCCACTGCTGTGAGCCAGGAGTCTCCTGCGGGCCCTACTGTTCACAACAATGTGTCTGACGGTGAGAACATTGAGCAGCAGAATCAGGGCAAATGGAACAGTCGGGGTTAGAATGTGGTGGAGGAACTCGATTGAGACCCAGACCCGAGAGTTCAGAACACCCCGTGTGACATGACAAAACCAGGGGGCGTTCCCCAGCCGATACCTACCGGTCAGCATAAAACACCAGAAAATGTTCTTCAAACAGCTCAGCACAGTCACTGTTCCCAGAACCACAGCCGCCCTTTTCTCGCTGCAATATTTATTTTTCAGCTTCGGGCAACAAATGGCCACAAATCGATCAAAAGTGAATGTGACGGTGAACCAGACGGAACAGTCAGTGGCTGCAAAAAGCAGGACGGCGTGGTTATTACACACGGGGATGGACCGCAGGAAAGAAAACTGTTCCTTAAAAACAATGGGAATGTGTCTCAATATCAGGTCGAGAAAAACGACTAGTAGATCTCCCACTGCCATGGCCACCAGGTAACAAGTCACACATTTGGACAGTCCACAGTTTTTTCTCTTCAGGATAACAATTGTGATGAGGTTCACTGTGAGGAAGGGAAATAAACAATAAAATTATACATCAGCCTGGGAAAGACTTTACAAGTATGGACGATGTGGAGCTGACAAAGTCAAATAAATATACACTAATACACACACATGCAGATACAGTAATACACTCACACAGCCAGTAACACACTCACACACATACTCAAAAATACAGACAGTAATACACTCACACTCGCACAGACACGAACACACACAGACAGTAATACACTCAGACTCACACAGACACTAACACACACACACAGATACTAACACACACACACGCAAACATACACTGACACACTCACAGACACTACCAGACTCACACACACAGGTACTGACACACACACTCACAGACACTAAAATACACTAACACAGACACTCGCACACATATCGAGACAGTAATATCCTCACACTCACACAGACACTAACACACACACACATTAACACACACACTGACACACACTGACACTAAAACACACACACAGGCACTAACACACTCACACAGACACTAATACACACAGGCACTGACACACACTCACAGACACGAAGAGCCACTAACACACACTCACACACGGACAAACAATAATACACAAACACACAGGCACTAACACACACTCACACACAGGCACTGACACACAGACTCACAGGCACTAAGATACATTAATACACACTCTCACACACATACACTAACACGCGCACACACAGGCACTAATAGACACACTCACTGACACGCAGCTAGACTAATACAAACTCACAGACACACACACTCACACACAGACACTAATACACACACTCAGACTCACACAGGCATTAAAACAGACACTGACAGACACACATTGACACTAAAACACACACTTACACACAGATACACTAATATACACAGATACACTTATTCCCGCACTCACACACACAGAGACAGTGGCAGCACGGTAGCATGGTGGTTAGCATAAATGCTTCACAGCTCCAGGGTCCCAGGTTCGATTCACGGCTGGGTCACTGTCTGTGCGGAGTCTACACATCCTCCCGTGTGTGCGTGGGTTTCCTCCGGGTGCTCCGGTTTCTTCCCACAGTCCAAAGATGTGCGGGTTAGGTGGATTGGCCATGCTAAATTGCCCGTAGTGTCCTAAAAGTTAATGTTAAGGGGGAGGGTGGGGGTTTGTTGGGTATAGGGTGGATTTGAGTAGGTTGATCATTGCTCGGCACAACATCGAGGGCCGAAGGGCTTGTTCTGTGCTGTACTGTTCTATGTTCTATGTTCTATGACACTAGTACATAGCTGACAGACAGAGACACGAATACACAAACTCACACACACTTGTAGAGACACTGACAGACACAGACACTAATGCACTCACGCCACACAAACACAGGCACTAATAAACTCACACACTCAAACACAGACACTAATGCACATAATCTCTCAAACACACAGACACTCAGCGCTACATTAAGACACACAAAACACAGACACACACAGACTCTAATACACACACACACCGACACTAATTCACACTCTCACACACACATAGGCACTAATGCACAAACTCACAGGCACATTGAGACTCTGATACACACACTCACAGCTACACACAGACACTAATACAAACACTCTCAGACACAGAGACACTAATACACACATACTCGCAGAGACACAGCGACACAAACGCATACTCACAGACACACAGAGACAGTAATACACACACTTACACACACAGATACATTACCTCATACTCGCAGACACACGGAGACACTAATACTCACAATCGGAGACGCACAGAGATCCTAATAAACACACTCTCACAGTCACACAGAGTCTCGAATGCACATACTCACACACAGTCAGTAATGCACACACTCACACACACACATAAATACATTATTACACACACACATTCACCAATGCTCACATTCACAGGCACACGGCTACACTAATATACACACTCATACAGACACAGAGACAGCAATTCACACACTCGCACAGACACAGAGACACTAATGTGTTTTCCTGAGACACTAATACACACAGTATCCACACACAGACACTAATACACATATTCATAGACACACACAGACTAATACACACACTCTCTCTCACAGACACTAATATACACATTGATAGACACACAAGATACTAATACACACACTCTCTCACACACAGATACACTAATACACACATTCATACACACAGACCCTAATACACACTCAGAGACACATACAGAAAATAATATACACACACACACACGAAAAATGAAATTAAAATCACTTATGGTCACGAGTAGGCTTCAAATGAGGTTACTGTGAAAAGTCACTAGTCGCCACATTCCGGCGTCTGTTCGGGGATGCTGTTACGGGAATTGAACCGTGCTGCTGGCCTGCCTTGATCTGCTTTCAAATCCATTGACTTAGCCCTGTGCTAAACCCGCCCCTAATACACAGTTACACACAGAGGCTATAATATGGACACTCGCAGACACATGGGGACTCTAATGCACTCACACATACACACACGAAGAGACTCTAATACACGCAGTCACATAGATAGAGACCGTAATGAACACACCCGCACACACAGGTAGACAGTAATGCATACAGACACACAGACAGGAATGCGCACACTCTCACACACGGAGGCACACATACACATACTCACACACAGACAGACACTAATATACACACTCACAGACACACATATACACTACCACACATTCACAGGCACACAGATACACTAATACACACTCACAGACACACAGATACACTAATACATACACTCGCAGACACACAGATACATTAATGTACACAGTCACAGACACAGAGATACACTAACACACACACTTACACGAATACACAGAAGCACTAATGTACACACAGACACGAATACACACATTCACTGTCACACATAGACACTATTGCACACACTCACGGACACAGAGAGACCTTAATACACACACTGACAGACACATGGAGACGCGAACACACACTCACAGACACACAGAGACACTAATACACATACACACAGGCACACAGACTGAAATACACACACTGAGAGAAACATAGAGACACTAACACACTCACAGACACACAGAGACACTAATACACACACTCGCAGACACACAGCGACACGAACACATACACACACAGACACACAGAGATACTAATACAAATACTGATAGACACACAGACAGTAATACACACACTAACATACACATATGGACACTAATACACACACTCTCACACACACAGACAGTAATATGCACACTCACACACACACAGACAGTAATATGCACACTCACAGACACACATAGACACTAATACAGACACTCACAGACACAGATATACACTAACACACACACACGGGAGACACAGAGACACTAATACACACTCAAACACACACATACAATAATACACACATTCACGGACACACAAATACACTAATACACACACACACGGAGACACAGAGGCACTATTTAACACACACACACATACACTAATACACACATTCAAGGACACACAAAGACACTTATACACAAACTCACCGAAACAGAGAGACACGAATACACACACTGACAGACGCCTAGAGACACTAATACACACACTCACAGACACACAGATACACTAATACACGCACTCACTGACACACAGAGACACGAACAAACATTCATAGACACACAGATAAACTAATACACATACTGACAGACACACAGACAGTAATGCACACACTGACAGACACACAGAGACGCTAATACACACACTGGAAGACACACAGTGACACTAACACACACACTCACAAACACACAGACACTAATACACACACATAAACACAGATGCACTAATACACTCTCACACACACAGTGACACTAATACACGCACTCGCAGACACACAGATACACTAAAATACACACTCACAGACACACAGAGACACTAACCCATACACGTACAGGGAGACAGAGTGGCACTAAAACACACACAGATACTAATACACACATTCATGGGCACAAAAAGACAGTATTGCACACAATCATAGACACACAGAGGCACGAATACACACATTAATTCACACACTTATATACACACATAGTCACACATACACACACTCGTGGACACACAGAAACACTAACACACACACATGCACAAATACACTCACAGACAGACATAGACACAAATACACACACACATGGACACACAGACAATATCACACACACACACACAAATACACTCACAGACACACATAGACACTAATACAGACACTCACGGATACAGGCATACACTAACACACACACACGGAGACACAGAGGCACTATTACACACACAGGCACACACATACACTAATACACACATTCACGGACACAGAATGACACTTATACACACACTCACCGAAACAGAGAGTCACTAATACACACACTGACAGACGCATAGAGACACGAATACACACACTCCCAGACACAAAGATACACTAATACACGCACTCACCGACACACAGAGACACGAACACACACTCATAGACACACAGATATACTAATACACATACTGGAAGACACACAGAGACACTAACACACACGCTCACAAACACACAGACACTAATACACGCACAGAAACACAGATGCACTAATACACGTTCACAGACACAGAGACACTAATACACGCACTCGCAGACACACAGATACACCAATGTACACACTCACAGACACACAGAGACACTAACACATACACTTACACGGAGACACAGAGGCACTAATACACACATAGATACTAATACACACTTTCATGGGCACACAGAGACACTATTGCACACAATCACAGACACACAGAGGCACTAATACACACACTGAGAGACACATAGTGACACTAATACACACTCACAGACACACAGGGACACTAATACATACTCACAGCCACACAAACACACTAATACACACACTCACAGACAGACCGATATACTGATACACACTCACACACGCAGATACACTAACACACACGGGAGACACAGAGACACGAATACACACACAAACACACACATACAATAATACACACATTCACGGACACACAAAGAAACAAATGCAAACACACACGGAGACACAGAGGCACTATTACACACACAGAGACACACATACACTAATACACACATTCACGGACACACAAAGAAACAAATGCAAACACACACGGAGACACAGAGGCACTATTACACACACAGACACACACATACACTAATACACACATTCACGGACACACAAAAACACTTATACACACACTCACCGAAACAGAGACACTAATACACACACTGACAGACGCATAGAGACACTAGTAAACACACTCACAGACACACAGATACACTATTTCACGCACTCACAGACACACAGAGAGTAATGCACACACTGACAGACCCACATAGACGCTAATACACACACTGGAAGACACACAGAGACACTGGCACACGCACTCACAAACACACAGACACTAATACACACACAGAAACACAGATGCACTAATACACAATCACAGACACAGAGACACTAATACACGCACTCGCAGACACACAGATACACTAATACACTCTCGCAGACAGACTGATACACTAATTGAAACACATAGAGACACACAGATACACTAATACACACACTCACACACACAGAGAGACATTAATTCACACACTTATAGATACACATAGACACAAATACACACACTCATGGACACACTGAGACACTACTACACACACACATACACAAATACACTCACAGGCACACAGAGACACTAATACACACTCAGAGACACACTGAGACACTGATACACACACTCGCAAACACACAGATACACTAATGTACACACTCACAGACACACGGAGACACTGACACACACTTACACGGAGACACAGAGGAACTAACACACACAGTGAGAGACACATAGCGACACGAACACACACTCACAGACACACATAGACACTAATACACAAACTCACAGGCACACAGACTGTAATACACGGATTGAGAGACACATAGGGACACTAATACACACACCCTCAGACACACAGGGACACGAACAAAACACACAGACGCACAGTGACAGTAACACACAAACTGTTAGACACACAGACAGTAATACACACACTGACAGAAACATAGAGGCGCTAATACACGCACTGAGGGACACACAAAAACACAAATGCACATACACACAGACACACAGAGACACTACTACAGACACTCACAGACACAGATACACTAACACACACACACGGCGACGCAGATACACTAATACACACCCAGACACACACATACACTAATACACACATTCACAGACACACAAAGACACTAATACACACGCTCATTGAAACAGAGACACACTAATACACACACTGGGAGACGCATAGTGACACTACTGCACATATTTACAGACACACAGAGACACTAATGCACGGACTCACAGGCACACAGGGACACGAACACACACTCACAAACACACAGAGACACTAATATACACACTCACAGACGCACACAAAGACACTAATACACACACTCACAGGCACACAGAGACACGAACACACACTCACAGACACACAGAGACACTAATACACATACTGACAGACACACAGACAGTAATGCACACACTGACAGACACACAGAGACGCTAATACACACATTGAAAGACACACAAAGACACTGACACACACGCTCACAAACACACACACACTAATACACACACAGAAACACAGATGCACGAATACACAATCACAGAAACAGAGAAACTAATACACGTACTCGCAGACACACAGATACACTAATGTACACACTCACATACACACAGAGACACTGACACATACACTTACACGGAAACACAGAGGCACTAATACACACACAGATACTAATACACACAGTCATGGGCACACATAGACACAATTGCACACACTCACAGACACACAGAGGCACTAATACACACACATAGAGACACATAGTGACACTAACACACACTCACAGACACACATAGGCACTAATACACACACAGAGAGACACATAGTGACACTAACGCACACTCACAAACACACAGGGACACTAATACATACTCACAGCCACACAAACACACTAATACACACACTCACAGACACACAGATACACTAATACACACGCACAGACGGAGATACACTAATACACTCTCGCAGACAGACTGCTACACTAATGCACACACAGACACACAGATACACTAATACACACACACACACAGACATTCATTCACACACTTATAGATACACATAGACACGAATACACACACTCATGGACACACAGAGACACTACCACACACCCACACACATACACAAAGACACTCACAGACACACAGATACACTGATACACACACTCGCAGACACACAGATACACTAATGTACACACTCACAGACACACAGAGACACTGGCACACAGACTTACACGGTAACACAGAGGAACTGACACACGCACATACACTAATACACACATTCACGGGCACACAGAGACACGATTGCACACAGTGACGGGTACACAGATACACTAATACACACACTGGGAGACACATAGCGACACGAACACACACTCACAGACACACATAGACACTAATACACAAACTCACAGGCACACAGACTGTAATGCACGCATTGAGAGACACATAGGGAGATTAATACACACACCCTCAGACACACAGGGACACGAACAACACACACAGATACAAAGAGACAGTAACACACAAACTGTTACACACACAGACAGTAATACACACACTGACAGACACATAGAGGCACTAATACACACACTGAGGGACACACAAAAACACAAATGCACATACACACAGACACACAGAGACACTAATACCGAGACTCACAGACACAGATACACTAACACACACACACACACGGAGACACAGATCCACTAATACACACACAGACACCCACATACACTAATACACACATTCACAGACACACAGAGACACTAATACACACGCTCATTGAAACAGAGAGACACTAATACACAGACTGGCAGACGCATAGTGACACTAATGCACACATTTAGAGACACACAGGGACACTAATGCACGCACTCACAGGCACACATGGACACGAACACACACTCACAAAAACACAAAGACACTAATACACACACTCACAGCCACACAGCGACACGAGCACACACTCACAGACACACAGAGACACTAATACACATACTGACCGACACACAGACAGTAATGCACACACTGACAGACACATACAGACGCTAATACACACACTGACAGACACACAGAAACACGAACACACACAGACACACAGGGACACTAATGCATACTCACAGCCACACAGACACACTAATACACACACTCACAGACACACAGATACACTAATACACACTCGCACACGCAGATACACTAATGTACACACTCATAGACACACAGAGACACAAATACACAGACTCATATATACGCAGAGACACTAACACACATACTCACACACACATACACTAATACACACTCGCAGACACACAGAGAAACTAATACATACTCACAGCCACACAGAGACACTACTACACAGTCACAGACACACAGATACACTAATACTCACACTCGGAGACACACAAATGCACGAATGTACACACTCACAGACGCACAGAGACACAAACACACTCTTACACGGAGGCACAGACACTAATACACACACAGACACTAATACACAAATTCACGGGCACACAAATACACTATTGCACACACTCAGGGACACACAGAGACACTAATACACACACTGATAGACACATAGAGACACGAACACACACTCACAGACACACAGAGACACTAATACACAAACACACAGGCCCACAGACTGTAATACACACACTGACAGTCACACGGATACACTAATACACACACTCACAGACACACAGAGGCACTAATACACACTCACAGACACACAGAGACACTAATACACATACTGACAGACACACAGACAGTAATGCACACACTGACAGACACATAGAGACGCTAATACACACACTGACAGACAGACAGAAACACTAACACACACAGACACGCAGGGACACTAATGCATACTCACAGCCACACAGACACTAATACACACACTGACAGGCACACAGATACAGTAATACACACTCACACACGCAGATACACTAATTTACACACTCATAGACACACAGAGACACAAATACACATACTCATATACACACAGAGACACTAACAGACATAATCACACACACATACACTAATACACATACGCAGACACACCGAGAAACTAATACATACTCACAACCACACAGAGACACAAATACACACACTCATGGACACACAGAGACACTAACACACACACAGTCAAACACTCACAGACCACTAATACTCACACAGACACACATATACACTAATAAACAGTCACAGACACACATAGACACTAATACACACACTCGGAGACACACAGATACACGAATGTACACACTCACAGACACACAGAGACACAAACACACTCTTACACGGAGGCACGGAGACACTAATACACACACAAACTCTAATGCACAAATTCACGGGCACACAAATACACTATTGCACACACTCACGGAGACACAGAGACACTAATACACATACCCACAGGCACACAGACTGTAATACACACACTGACAGACACACAGAGACACTAATACACACACTCACAGTGACACAGAGACACTAATACACACACTCACAGACACTCAGTGACACTAATACATACTCACAGCCACACAGATACTCTAATTCACTCACTCACAGAAAAACAGATACACTGATAAACTCTCTCACGCACAGACACACTAATACACACACTCGCAAATACACAGATGCACTAATGTACACACTCACAGACACACATAGACACTAATGCACACTCTTACACGGACACACAGAGCCTCTAATTCACACACAAACACTAATACACACATTCACGGGCACACAGAGACACTATTGCACACACTCATGGATACACAGAGACACTAATACACACACTAACAGACACTTAGAGACACTAACACACACAGTCACACAGAGAAACTAATACACATACCCACAGGCACACAGACTGTAATACACAGACTGACAGACACATATATACACTAATACACACACTCACAGACACACAAAGACACTAATGCATACTCACAACCACACAGAGACACTAATACACCGACTCACAGACACACAGATACACTAATAAACAATCAAACACACAGATACACTAATACACACACTCGCAGACAGACTGATACACAAATGCAGACACTCACAGACACACAGATACACTAATACACACACTCACAGACACACAGCGACACTAATACACACACTGGCACACACAGGGACACTAATTCACTCACTCACCGACATACAGAGACACAAATACACACACTCATTGAAACACAGAGACACTGACACACACACCCACACACACACAGACACTAATAAACACAGAGACACACAGATACACTAATACTCTCTCACAGACACACAGAGACACTAACACACACACTTACACGGTGACACAGAGGCACTAATACACACACATACACTAATACACACATTCATGGGCACACAGAGACATGATTGCACACACTCACAGACACACAGATACACTAATACACACACTCACAGACACACAGACACTAAACCACACACTCGCAGACATAAAGAGACATAAATGCACACAGTCATGAACACACAGAGACACTAACACACACACACACATACATACACGAATACACACACAGGCACACAAATACACTAATACATACTCACAGACATACAGAGACACTAATACATACACTCGCAGTCAAAAATATACACTAATGTACGTACAAGCACTAATACACACATTCACGAGCACACAGAGACACTATTGCACACACTCACGTACACACAGAGACACTAACACACACACTGACAGACACATAGAGACACGAACAGACACTCACAGACAAACAGAGACACTAATACACACACTAATAGACACACAGACAGTAGTACACACACTGACAGACACATAAAGACGCTACGACACACACTAACAGACGCTCAGAAGCATTAACACACACTCACAGACACGCAGAGGCATTAATACATACTCACAGCAATACGGAGACACTAATGCACACACTCACAGGCACACATATACACTAATACACACTTACGCACAGATACACTAATATACACACTCGCAGACACAAAGAGACACTAATACACACACTTACACAATCACAGTCAGCAATATGCACACTCATAGATACACAGAGACACATACACACACTCTCACACACAGACACTAATTCACACACTCACAGACACACAGAGACACAAATACACACACTCACACACACACATACACTAATACACATACACTCACAGACACACAAGGCACTAATACACACACAGGCACACATAAGACACTAATAAACACATTCACGGACACAAAAAGCCACTAATACACACAATCAAGGACACACAGAACACTAATACACTCACTGACAGACACAGAGACACGAACACACACTCACAGACACACAGAGACACTAATACACACACAGACACACATAAGACACTAATACACACATTCACGGACACACAAAGGCACTAACACACAATCACAGACTGTAATTCACACACTGACAGACACATAGAGACACTAATACACACACTGGCAGACACACCGACTGTATTACACACACTCATTGACACGCAGGTACACTAATACACACTCACTCACACACACACAGACACTAATACACACACTCGCAGACACACCGACTGTAATACACACACTCACAGATACACTAATACACACTCGTTCACACACACACACATACACTAATACACACACTCGCAGACTCACAGATACACTAAGGCACACACTCACAGACACACAGAGACACTATTACACATACTCACACAAACACAAACAGTAATATGCACACTCACAATCACACAGAGACACTAGTACACACGCTCATAGACACACAGAGACACTAACACACACAAACACAAAATACACTAATACACACATCCATGGACACACAGAGACACTAATACACATACTCACAGGCACACAGACTGTAATACGCACACTGACAGACACATAAAGACTCTAATACACACACACATATACACTAATACACACACTCGCAGACACACAGAGACAATAATACACACGCTCACACAAACACAAACAGTAATTTGCACACTCACAGACACACAGAGACACTAACACACACACTCACAAACAGAAGACACCAATACACATATTCACGGACACACAAAACCACTAATACACACAATCAAGGACACACAGAACAATAATACACACACTGAAAGTCACATAGATACACGTACACACACTCACAGACACACAGAGACACTAATACACACACTCACAGACACAAAGAGACACTAATACACACACTTGCACAAACACAGACAGCAATATGCACACTCATAGACACACAGAGACACATACACACACTCTCACACACAGACACTAATTCACACACTCACAGACACACAGAGACACAAGTACACACACTCACGCACACACATAAACTAATGCACATACACTCACAGACACACAAGGCACTAATACACACACAGGCACACATAAGACACTAGTAAACACATTCACGGACACAAAAAGCCACTAATACACACAATCAAGGACACACAGAACACTAATACACTCACTGACAGACACACAGAGACACGAACACACACTCACAGACACACAGAGACACTAATACATACACGGACACACATAAGACACTAATACACACATTCACGGACACACAAAGCCACTAACACACAATCACAGACTGTAATTCACACACTGACAGATACATAGAGACACTAATACACACACTCGCAGACACACCGACTGTATTACACACACTCATTGACACGCAGGTACACTAATACACACTCACTCACACACACACAGACACTAATACACACACTCGCAGACACACCGACTGTAATACACACACTCACAGATACACTAATACACACTCGTTCACACACACACTAATACACACACTCGCAGACGCACAGATACACTAAGGCACACACTCACAGACACACAGATAAACTATTACACATACTCACACAAACACAAACAGTAATATGCACACTCACAATCACACAGAGACACTAGTACACACGCTCACAGACATACAGAGACACTAACACACACAAACACAAAATACACTAATACACACATCCATGGACACACAGAGACACTAATACACATACTCACAGGCACACAGACTGTAATACACACACTGACAGACACATAAAGACTCTAATACACACACACACATACACTAATACACACACTCGCAGACACACAGAGACAATAATACACACGCTCACACAAACACAAACAGTAATTTGCACACTCACAGACACACAGAGACACTAACACACACACTCACAAACAGAAGGCACCAATACACATATTCACGGACACACAAAACCACTAATACACACAATCAAGGACACACAGAACAATAATAC
Source organism: Scyliorhinus canicula (assembly GCF_902713615.1). Lineage (NCBI taxonomy): Eukaryota > Metazoa > Chordata > Chondrichthyes > Carcharhiniformes > Scyliorhinidae > Scyliorhinus > Scyliorhinus canicula. The sequence continues at coordinate 2,328,285 of NW_024055728.1, forward strand.
ACACACTGAAAGGCACATAGATACACGTACACACACTCACAGACACACAGAGACACTAATACACACACAGACACACATAAGACACAAATACATACATTCACGGACACACAAAGCCACTAACACACACATTCACAGACACACAGACTGTAATTCACGCACTGACAGACACATAGTGACAATAATACGCACTCACACACACAGACAGACACTAATACACACACTCCAGACACACAGACTGTAATACATACACTCATATACACACAGATACACTAATACACACTCGCTCACAAGCACACACAGACACTAATACACACTCGCAGACACACAGAGACATTATTACACACACTCACACAAACACAAACAGTAATATGCACAGTCACATACACACAGATTCGCTAATATACACGCTCACAGACACACAGAGACACTAACACACGCACTCACACACAGACACTAATACACACGCAGACACACAGAAGACACTAATACACACATTCACGGACACACAAAGACACTAATACACACACTCACAGGACACACAGAGACACTAATACACACTCACAGACACACAGACAGACACTAATACACACACTCACAGACACACAGACTAATACACAAACTCACAGACACACAGAGACACTCACATACACACACGAGACACTAATACACACACTCACAGACACACAGAGACACTATTACACACACTCACAGACACACAGACACTAATACACACTCACAGACACACACGAGACACTAATACACACACTCACAGACACACACAGACACTAATACACACACTCACAGACACACAGAGACACTAATACAACACACTCACAGACACACACAGGACACTAATACACACACTCACAGACACACAGAGACACTAATACACACACTCACAGACACACAGAGACACTAATACACACACTCACAGACACACAGAGACACTAATACACACACTCACAGACACACAGAGACACTAATACACACTCACAGACACACAGAGACACTAATACACACACTCACGGACACACAGCAACACTAATATACTCACTCACAGACACACAGAGACTCTAATACACGCACTCACATACACACAGGGGCACGAACACACACTCACAGACACAGATACACTATACACACTCACGGACACACAGCAACACTAATACACTCACTCACAGACACACAGAGACACTAATACACGCACTCACAGACACACAGGGACACGAACACACACTCACAGACACAGATAGTCACTAATATACACACTCACAGACGCACACACAGATATTAATATTCACACTCACTGACACACAGAAACACGAATACACCCTCTCACACACACACAAAAACACAAATACACACACTCACAGAGATACAGTAATACATACACTCACACGCACATACTATCCCACACACAAGCCAACAAACACACCGACACATTAACACACACAATACTCATTCACTCACACACCAGCACCCGCACAGAAAGTCACCTCCGCTCATACTCACACTCAGACACATGCACTCTCAGACATACACGATACCGCACACACATTCACACATGCATCCACACACGCAAGCCCCAACACTCTCCCACATACACAATGACACTCATATAAACACATTCACACACACACTTATACACACTAATGCACAGTACACGCATACACTCTAAACTCACACAGGCTCAAGCAAACACTCATACACACCCTCACACACACGCACACACACACGCACCCTCACACTTATACACACACACCCTCTCTCACACACACCCTCTCTCTCACACACATACATACACCCTCAGCACACACACCCTACACACACACACATCCTCAAACACACAGACACTTACACACACACACTCACACACATACCCACTCTCTCACAGCACACACAAGCACACTCTGACACACACACTCGCCCACGCACATGCTCTAACACAAAGTGAAACACACGCACGGAACCAGCAAAAACATACACACAAACGGACACACTCACAGTGGTGTGATGTGTGCTGCGTGCCTGATGTGTGTCGGGTACATTGTGAACTTTCAGTGTTGTGTGGTGTGCTGGGTGCCTGATGGGGCTGTGGGACATTGTGTACTGTCAGTGGTGTGTAGTGTCCTGGGTGCCTGATGGGGGTGTGGCACGTTGTGTGCTGTCAGTTCCTGTGTGGTGTGCTGGGTGCCTGATGGGACTGTGGACCATGGTGTACTGTCAATGGTGTGTGGTGTGCTGGGTGCCTGATAGAAGCGTGGTACATCGTGTACTGTCAGTGGTGTGTGATGTGCTGGGTGCCTGAGGGGGTAGGTATGTTGTGTACTGTCAGTGGTGTGGTGTGCTGTGTGCCTGATGGGGCTGTGGTACATTGTGTACATTCAGTGGTGTACGGTGTGCTGGATGCCTGATGGAGCTGTGGCACATCGTGTTCTGTCAGTGGAATGTGATGCGATGGGTGCCTGATGGGGTCAGATACATTGTCTTCTGTCAGTGGTGTCTGGTGTGATATGTGCCTGATGGGGCTGTGGGTAATTGTGTACTGCCAGTGGTGTGTCGTGTGCTGGCTCGCAGGTTTGTGTGTGTTAAATTGTGTACAGTCAGTGGTGTGTGGTGTGTTGGGTGACTGATGGGGCTGTGGTGCATTGTGAATTGTCAGTAGTGTGTGGTGTGCTTAATGTCTGATGGGGTTGTGGTATATTGTGAAATGTTAGTGCTGTGTGGTTTTCTGGGTGTCTGATTGGGCTATGGTAGATTGTGTAATGTCAGTGCTGTGCGGTGTGCTGGCAGCCTGATGGGGCTTTGGAATATTGTGTACTGTCTGTGGTGTGTGGTGTGCTGGGAGCCTGGTGGGGCTGTGGTATATTGTGTACTGCCACTGGTGTGTGGTGTACTGGGTGTCTGATGCGGGTGTGCAACATTGTGTAGTTTCAGTGGTGTGTGGTGTGCTGGGTGCCTGATTGGGGTGTGGTACATTGTGAAATGTCAGTGGTACGCGGCGTACTCGGTGCCTGATGGGGGTGTGGAAAATTGTGTACTGTCAATGGTGTGTGGTGTGCTGGGTGCCTGAGGCGGCTGTAGTACATTGTTTACTCTCAGTGGTGTGTGGTGTGCTGGGTGCCTCATGGGGCTGCAGTACATTTTTTACTGTCACTGGTGTGTGGTGTGCAGGGTTCCTGATGTGTCTGTGGGACATTGTGTACTGTTAGTGGTGTGTGGTGTATTGGGCGTCTGATGTGGGTGTGGGACATTGTGTACTGTCAGTGATGTGTGGTGTACTGGGTTCCTGATGCTGCTGTGGTACATTGTGTACTGTCAGTGGTGTGAAGTGTGCTGGGTTGCTTGATGGACGTCTGATACATTGTGTACTGCCATTGTGTGTGGTGTTCTGGGTGCCACATGGGGCTGTGGTACATTGTGTCCTTTCAGTGCTGTGTGGTGTGCTGGGTGCCTGATGGGTCTGTGGTACGGTGTGTACTGTCAATGGTGTGTGGTGTGCTGCGTGCCTGATGGTTCTGTTGTACATTGTGTCAGTGGTGTGTGGTCTGCTGGGTATTTGATTGGAGTGTGGTACATCGTGTACTGTCAGTGATGTGTGGTGTGCTGGGAGTCTGATGGGGGTCAGGTACACTCTGTACCGTCAGTGGTGTGTGGTGTGCTGGGAGCCGGAAGGTGCGGTGGTACATTGTGTACTGCCAGTGGTGTGTGATGTGCTGAGTGCCTGTTGGTGCTGTGGTACATTGTGTACTGTCAGTGGTGTGTTGTCTGCTGGGTACATGATGGGGGCGTGGGACATTTTATACTGTCAGTGGTATGTAGTGCGCTACGTGCCTGATGGGGTTGTGCTACATTGTGTACTGTCAGTGGTGTGTGGTGTGCTGGGTGGCTGATTGGAGTGCGGTACATTGTGTACTGTCAGTGGTGTGTGGTGTTCTGGGTGCCTGTTGGTGCTGTGGTACATTGTGTACTGTCAGTGGTGTGTTGTCTGCTGGGTACCTGATGGGGTTGTGGTACATTGTGTGCTGTCAGTGGTGTGTGATGTGCTGGGTAACTGATTGAGCTGTGATACATTGTGAATTGTCAGTGGTGTGTGGTGTGTTGGGTGCCTGATGGGGTCAAGTACGTTGTCTTCTGTCAGTGGTTCCTGGTGTGATGGGTGCCTGATGGGGCTGTGGGAAATTGTGTACTGCCAGTGGTGTGCGGTGCGCTGGGAGCCTGAAGGGTGCCAGGTCCATTGTATACTGTCAGTGATGTGAGGTGTGCTGTGTTCCTGATGGGGGTCAGGTACATTGTCTACTCTCAGTGATGTGTGGTGTGCTGGGTGACTGATGGAGCTGTGGTACATTGTGTACTGTCAGTGGTGTGTGCTGTGCTGTGTGCCTGATGGGAATGTGGCACATTGTGCACTGTCTGTGGTGTGGGTGAGCTGGGTGCCTGATGGGATTGTGGAACAGTGTGTATTGTCATTTGTGTGTGGTGTGCTAGGTTTCTGAAGGGGCTGTTCTACTTTGTGTACTGTCAGTGGTGTGTGGTGTGATGAGTGCCTGATGCTTCTGTTCTACATTGTGTACTGTCAGTGGTGTGTGGTGTGCTGGTTGGCTGATTGGAGTGTGGTACATTGTGTACTGTCAGTGGTGTGTGGTGTGCTGGTTGGCTGATTGGAGTGTGGTACATTGTGTTCTGTCGGTGGTGTGTGGTGTGCTTTGTGTCTGATGGGGGTATAGTACATTGCGTACTGTCAGCGGTGTGTCGTGTGCTGGGTGCCTGATGGGGTTGTGGAACATTGTGTATTGTCATTTGTCTGTGGTGTGCTGGGTGCCTGATGGTTCTGTTCTATATTGTGTACTGTCAGTGGTGTGGTGTGTGGG
>NW_024055728.1:2333255-2346745 GCF_902713615.1 Scyliorhinus canicula
TTGTCTGTGAGTGTGTGTAATAGTGTCTCTGTGTGTCATGTGAGTGTTGTATATGTATCTGCTGTGTCTGGTAAGTGTGTGTATTAGTGTCTCTTTGTGTCTGTGATTGTGTGTATTAGTGTATCTTTGTGTCTGCGAGTGTGTATATTAGTGTATCTGTGCGTAAGTGTGTATTAGTGTATATGTGTGCCTGTGAGTGTGTGCATTAGTGTCTCCGTATTGCTGTGAGTATGTATTAATGCCTGCGTGTCTGTGAGTGTGTGTGTTAATGCTTCTGTGTGTCTGTTAGTGTGTGTCGTAGCGTCTTTATGTGTCTGTCAGTGTGTGTACTACTGTATGTGTGTCTATCAGTGTGTGTATTAGTGTCTCTGTTTGTCTGTGAGTGTCTGTTCGTGTCTCTATGTGTCTGTCAGTGTGTGTGTTAGTGTCTCTGTGTGTCCGTGAGTGTGTGCAATAGTGTCTCTGTGTGCTCGTGAATGTGTGTATTAGTGCTTGTACGTACATTAGTGTATATTTTTGACTGCGAGTGTATGTATTAGTGTCTCTGTATGTCTGTGAGTATGTATTAGTGTATTTGTGTGCCTGTGTGTGTATTCGTGTATGTATGTGTGTGTGTGTGTTAGTGTCTCTGTGTGTTCATGACTGTGTGCATTTGTGTCTCTGTATGTCTGCGAGTATGTGGTTTAGTGTCTGTGTGTCAGTGAGTGTGTGTATTAGTGTATCTGTGTGTCTGTGAGTGTGTGCAATCGTGTCTCTGTGTGCCCATGAATGTGTGTATTAGTGTATGTGTGTGTATTAGTGCCTCTGTGTCACCGTGTAATTGTGTGTGTTAGTGTCTCTGTGTGTCTGTGAGAGAGTATTAGTGTATCTGTGTGTCTGTGTGTTTATTAGTGTCTGTGTGTGTGTGGTTGTGTGTGTCAGTGTCTCTGTGTTTCAATGAGTGTGTGTATTTGTGTCTCTGTATGTCGGTGAGTGAGTGAATTAGTGTCCCTGTGTGTGCCAGTGTGTGTATTAGTGTCGCTGTGTGTCTGTGTGAGTGTGTGTATTAGTGTATCTGTGTGTCTGTGAGTGTCTGCATTTGTGTATCAGTCTGTCTGCGAGTGTGTGTATTAGTGTATCTGTGTGTTTGATTGTTTATTAGTGTATCTGTGTGTCTGTGAGTCGGTGTACTAGTGTCTCTGTGTGGTTGTGAGTATGCATTAGTGTCTTTGTGTGTCTGTGAGTGTGTGTATTAGTGTATATATGTGTCTGTCAGTCTGTGTATTACAGTCTGTGTGCCTGTGGGTATGTGTATTAGTTTCTCTGTGTGACTGTGTGTGTTAGTGTCTCTAAGTGTCTGTTAGTGTGTGTATTAGTGTCTCTGTGTATCCATGAGTGTGTGCAATAGTGTCTCTGTGTGCCCGTGAATGTGTGTATTAGTGTTTGTGTGTGAATTAGAGGCTCTGTGTGTCCGTAGTAAGAGTGTGCATTAGTGTCTATGTGTGTCTGTGAGTGTGTACATTAGTGCATCTGTGTATTTGCGAGTGTGTGTATTAGTGTGTCTGTGCGTGAGAGAGTTTATCAGTGTATCTGTTTTTCTGTGAGTGAGTGAATTAGAGTATCTGTGTGGCTGTGAGTATGTATTAGTGTCACTGAGTGTCTGTGAGTGTGGGTATTAGTGTCTCTGTGTCACTGTGAGTGTGTGTATTAGTGTCTCTGTGTGTCTGTCAGTGTGTGTATTACAGTCTGTGTGCCTGTGGGTATGTGTATTAGTGTCTCTGTGTCTCCGTGAGTGTGTGCAATAGTGTATTTGTGTGCCCGTGAATTTGTGCATTAGAGTTTGTGTGTGTATTAGTGTCTCCGTGCCTCCGTGTAAGAGTGTGTTTGTGTCTCTGTGTGTCTGTGAGTGTGTACATTCGTGTATCTGTGTGTCTCCGAGTGTGTGTATTAGTGTCTATGTGTGTCTGTGACTGTTTATTAGTGTGTATGTGTGTCTGTGTGAGTATTAGTGGTCTGTGAGTGTTTGACTGTGTGTGTGTTAGTGTCTCTGTGTGTCCATGAGTGTGTGTATTTGTGTCTGTGTGGTTGTGAGTATGTATTAGTTTCTCGGTGTGTCTGCGAATGTGTATTAGTGTATGTGTGTGTGATTATGTCTGTTAGTGTCTCTGTGTGTATATGAGTATGTGTATTTGTGTCTCTCTGTGTCTATGAGTGTGTAAATTAGTGTATCTGCGTGTGTGAGTGTGTATTACTGTATCTGTGTGCCTGTCAGTGTGTGTATTAGTGTCTGTGTGGCTGTGAGTATGCATTAGTGTCCCTGCGTGTCTGTGTGTGTTAGTGTTTCTGTCTGTCTGTCAGTGTGTGTATTAGCGTCTCTATGTGTCTCTCAGTGTGTGCATTACTGTCTGTGTGTCTGTCAGTATGTGTATTAGTGTCTTTGTGTGTCTGTGAGTGTGTATTAGTGCCTCTGTGTGTCTGTGAGTGTGTGTATTAGTGTATCTGTGTGTCTGTCAGTGTGTGTATTACAGTCTGTGTGCCTGTGTGTATGTGTATTAGTGTCTCTGTGTGTCTGTGAGTGTGTGTTCGTGTCTCTATGTGTCTATCAGTGTGTGTATTAGTGTCTCTGTGTGTCCGTGAGTGTGTGCAATAGTGTATTTGTGTGCCCGTGAATTTGTGTATTAGTGTCTGTGTGTGTATCAGTGTCTGTGCCTCCGTGTAAGAGTGTGTTTGTGTCTCTGTGCGTCTGTGAGTGTGTACATTCGTGTATTTGTGTGTCTCCGAGTGTGAGTATTAGTGTCTCTGTGTGTCTGTGACTGTGTAGTAGTGTCTCTGTGTGGCTGTGTGTATGTATTAGTTTATCTGTGTGTCTGCGAGTGTGTATTAGTGTATGTGTGTGTGAGTATGTGTGTTAGTGTCTCTGCGTATATATGAGTCTGTGTATTTGTGTCTCTGTGTGTCTATGAGTGTGTACATTAGTGTATCTGCGTGTGTGAGTGTGTATTAGTGTATCTGTGTGTCTGTGAGTGTGTGTATTAGTGTGTCTGTGTGGCTGTGAGTATGCATTAGTGTCCCTGTGTGTCTGTGTGTGTTCGTGTTTCTGTGTGTCTGTCAGTGTGTGTATTAGCGTCTGTATGTGTCTGTCAGTGTGTGCATTACTGTCTGTGTGTCTGTCAGTATGTGTATTAGTGTCTCTGTGTGTCTGTGAGTGTGTGCTCGTGTCGCTGTGTGGCTGTGAGTGTGTGTATTAGTGTCTTTGTGTTTTTGTGAGTGTGTGTTCGTGTCCCTGTGTGCCTGTGAGTGCGTGCATTAGTGTACCTGTGTGTCTCTAAATGTGTGTATTAGTGTCACTATGCGTCTGCCAGTCTGTGTATTAGTGTCTCTCTGTTTCAATGAGCGTGTGTATTAGTGTCTTTGTGTGTCTGTGAATGTGTGTATTAGTGTATGTGGGTGTCTGTGTATGTATTAGTGGATCTGTGTCTCCGTGTGTGTGTGTGTTAGTGTGTCTGTGTCTGTGAGTCTCGGTATTAGTGTCTCTGTGTGTCTGTGTGTATGTGCATTTGTGTTTTTGTGTGTCCCTCAGTGTGTGTATTAGTGCCTCTATGTGTCTGTCAGTGTGTGTATTACTGTCTGTGTGTGTAACAGTTTGTGTGTTACTGTCTCTTTGTATCTGTGTGTGTTGTTCGTGTCCCTGTGTGTCTGAGGGTGTGTGTATTAATCTCCCTATGTGTCTCTCAATGCGTGCATTACAGTCTGTGTGCCTGTGAGTTTGTGTATTAGTGTCTATGTGTGTCTGTGAGTGTGTGTTCGTGTCGCTATGTGTCTCCCAGTGTGTGTATTAGTGTATCTGTGTACCCGTCACTGTGTGCAATCGTGTCTCTGTGTGCCCGTGAATGTGTGTATTAGCGTATGTGCGTGTGTCAGTTCCTCTGTGTTACCGTGTAAGTCTGTGTGCCAGTGTCTCTGTGTGTCTGTGAGTGTGTACATTAGTGTATCTGTGTGTCTGCGAGTGTGTGTATCAGTGTATCTGTGTGTCTGTGAGTGTCTTTGTGTATGTGTGTGGGTGTGTGGTAGTGTCTCTGTGTGTCCATGAGTGTGTGTATTCGTGTCTATGTGTAATCCTAAGTGTTCGTTGATATGACTGTCTTGTTAGTGTGGTGTGAGTGTGTGTTATTAGTGTATCTGTGTGTCGGTTGTGTGCATTAGTGTAGCATGTGCTGTCTAGCGAGAGCGACGACTGTATAGTGTATCTCCGTGTGTGCGTGTGTATTAGTGTATCTGTGTGTCTGTGAGTGTGTGTATTAGTGTGTTTGTGTGGCTGTGAGTATGTATTAGTGTCTCTGTGTGTTTGTGAGTGTGCGTTAGTGTCACTATGTGTCTCTCTGTGTGTGTATTAGTGCCTATGTGTGTCTGTGAGTGTGTGTTAGTGTCACTATGTGTCTCTATGTGTGTGTATTAGTGCCTCTGTGTGTCTGTGAGTGTGTGCCATTGTGTCTATGTGTGCCCATGACTGTGTGTATTAGTATCTGTGTGTGTATTAGTGCCTCTGTGTTTCCGTGTAAGTGTATGTGTCAGTGTCTCTGTGTGTATGTGAGTGTGTACATTAGTGTATCTGTGTGTCTGCGAGTACGTGTATTAGTTTCTCTGTTTCTGTGATTGTGTATTCGTGCATCTGTGTTTCTGTGTGTGTATTAGTGTGTGTGTGTTTGTGAGCGTGTGTGTCAGTGTCTCTGTGTGTCTTTCAGTGTGTGTATTAGCGTCTCTGTGTGTCTGTCAGTGTGTGCATTACTGTCTGTGTGTCTGTCAGTATGTGTATTAGTGTCTCTGTGTGTCTGTGAGTGTGTGTTCGTGTCTCTGTGTGCCTGTGAGTGTGTGTATTAGTGTCTTTGTGTGCGTCTGTGCGTGTGTATATTAGTGTCTCTGTGTGTTTGTGAGTGTGTGTTCGTGTCCCTGTGTGCCTGTGAGTCCGTGCATTAGTGTCTCTGTGTGTCTGTAAATGTGTGCAGTAGTGTCACTATGCGTCTCCCAGTGTGTGTATTAGTGTGTCTCTGTTTCAATGAGCGTGTGTATTAGTGTCTTTGTGTGTCTGTGAATGTGTGTATTAGTGTATGTGTGTGTCTGGGTGTGTATTAGTGTATCTGCGTCGCCGTGTGTGTGTGTTAGTGTATCTGTGTCTGTGAGTGTCTGTATTAGTGTCTCTGTGTGTCTGTGTGTATGTGCATTTGTGTTTTTGTGTGTCCCTCAGTGCGTGTATTAGCGCCTCTATGTTTCTGTCAGTGTGTGTATTACTGTCTGTGTGTCTAACAGTTTGTGTGTTACTGTCACTGTGCGTCTGTGTGTTTTGTTCGTGTCCCTGTGTGTCTGAGGGTGTGTGTATTAGTGTCCCTATGTGTCTCACAATCCGTGTATTACAGTCTGTGTGCCTGTGAGTTTGTGTATTAGTGTCTATGTGTGTCTGTGAGTGTGTGTTCGTGTCGCTATGTGTCTCTCACTGTGTGTGTTAGTTCCTCTGTGTCTCCGTGTAAGTGTGTGTCAGTGTCTCCGTGTGTCTGTGAGTGTGTACATTAGTGTATCTGTGTGTTTGCGAATGTGTGTATCAGTGTCTCAGTGTGTCTCTGAGTGTGTATTAGTGTCTCTGTGTGCCTGTGAGTGTATTTGTGTATGTGTGTGTGTAGTAGTGTCTCAGTGTGTCCATGAGTGTGTGTATTTGTGTCTATGTGTATCTATAAGTGTGTGAATTAATGTCTCTCTGTGTGTGTGAGTGTGTGTATTAGTGTATCTGTGTGTCTCTATGTGTTTCAATTAGTGTATCAGTCTGTCTGCGAGAGTGTATTAGTGTATCTGTGTGTCTGCGAGTGCGTGTATTAGTGTCTCTGTGTCTGTGATTGTGTATTAGTGCATCTGTGTTTCTGTGTGTGCATTAGTGTCTGTGTGTTTGTGAGTGCGTGTGCCAGTGTCTCTGTGTGTCTTCCAGTGTGTGTATTAGCGTCTATGTGGGTCTGTCAGTGTGTGCATTACTCTCTGTGTGTTTGTCAGTATGTGTATTAGTGTATCTGTGTGTCTGTGAGTGTGTGTTCGTGTCTCTGTGTGTCTGTGAGTGCGTGAAATAGTGTATCTGTGTGTCTGTGAGTGTGTTTACTAGTGTCTCTATGCGTCTGTCAGTGTGTGTATTAGTGTCTCTGTTTCGGTGAGTGTGTGTATAAGTGTTTTTGTGTGTCCGCGAATGTGTGTATTAGTGTATGTGTGTGTATCTGTGTGTAATAGTGCCTCTGTGTCTCCGTGTGTGTTTGCATTTGTTTCTTTGTGTGTCCGTGAATGTGTGTATTATTGTATGTGTGTGTTTGTGTGTGTATTCGTGTCTCTGTGTCTCCCGTGTGTGTTAGTGTATGTCTCTGTCTGTGAGTGTCTGTATGAGTGTCTATGTGTGTCTGTGAGTGTATTTGTGTATGTGTGTGTGTGTTAGTCTTTCTGTGTGTCCATGAGTGTGTGTATTTGTGACTATGTGTGTCTATATGTGTGTGAATTAATGTCTGTGTGTGTGTGTGTGAGTGTGTGTATTAGTGTATCTGCGTGTCTGCGAGTGTGTGCATTAGTGTATCAGTGTGTCTGCGAGTGTGTATTAGTGTATCTGCGTGTGTGAGTGTGTATCAGTATATCGGTCTGTCTGTGAGTGTGTGTATTAGTGTGTTTGTGTGGCTGTGAGTATGTATTAGTGTCCCTGTGTGTCTGTGAGTGTGTATTAGTGTCACTATGTGTCTCTCAGTGTGTGTATTAGTGCCTCTGTGTGTCTGTGATTGTGTGCAATAGTGTCTCTGTGTGCCCATGAAAGTGCGTATTAGTATCTATGTGTGTATTAGTGCCTCTGTGTCTCCGTGTAAGTGTATGTGTTAGTGTCTCTGTGTGTCTGTGAGTGTGTACATTGGTGTATCTGTGTGTCTGCGAGTGCGTGTATTAGTGTCTCTGTGTCTGTGAACGTGTATTAGTGCATCTGTGTTTCTGTGCGTGTATTAGTGTCTGTGTGTTTGTGAGCGTGTGTGTTAGTGTCTCTGTGTGTCTTCCAGTATGTGTATTAGTATATCTGTGTGTCTATGAGTGTGTGTTCGTGTCTCTGTGTGTCGGTGAGTGCGTGTATTAGTGTATCTTTGTGTCTGGGAGTGTGTGTATTCGTGTCTCTATGCGTCTGTCAGTGTGTGTATTAGTGTCTCTCTGTTTCGGTGAGTGTGTGTATAAGTGTCATTTTGTGTCCGTGAATGTGTGTATTAGTGTATGTGTGTGCCTGTGTGTGTAATAGTGCCTCTGTGTCTCCGTGTGTGTGTGTTAGTGTATGCCTGTGTCTGTGAGTGTCTGTGTTAGTGTCTATGTGTGTCTGTGAGTGTATTTGAGTGTGTGTGTGTGATATTGTCTGTGTGTCCATGTGTGTGTGTATTTGTGTCTATGTCTGTCTGTGAGTGTATTTGTGCATGTGTGTGTGTTAGTGTTTCTGTGTGTCCACGAGTGTGTGTATGTGTGACTATGTGTATATAAGTGTGTGAATTAATGTGTGTATTCGTGCCTCTGTGTGTCTATGATTGTGTGCAATACTGTCTTTTTGTGCCCATGAATGTGTGTATTAGTATCTGTGTGTGTTTTAGTGCCACTGTGTCTCCCTGTACGTGTATGGGTTAGTGTCTCTGTGTGTCTGTGAGTGTGTATTTTAGTGTATCTGTGTGTCTGCGAGTGCGTGTATTAGTGTCACTGTGTGTGTGAGAGTGTATTAGTGCATCTGTGTTTCTGTGTGTGTATTAGTGTCTGTGTGTTTGTGAGTGTGTGTGTTAGTGTCACTGTGTGTCTTCCAGTGTGTGTATTAGCGTCTCTGTGTGTCTGTCAGTGTGTGCATTACTGTCTGTGTGTCTGTCAGTATGTGTATTAGTTTATCTGTGTGTCTATGAATGTGTGTTCGTGTCTCTGTGTGTCAGTGAGTGCGTGTATTAGTGTATCTGTGTGTCTGTGAGTGTGTGTATTAGTGTCTCTAGGCGTCTGTCAGTGTGTGTATTCGTGTCTCTCTGTTTCGGTGAGTGTGTGTATAAGTGTCTTTGTGTGTCCTTGAATGTGTGTATTAGTGTATGTGTGTGTGTGTTAAATAGTGCCTCTGTGTCTCCGTGTGTGTGTGTATTAGTGTATTTGTGTGTCCGTGAATGTGTGTATTATTGTATGTGTGTGTTTGTGTGTGTATTAGTGTCTCTGTGTCTCCCGTGTGTGTGTGTTAGTGTATATCTGTGTCTGTGAGTGTCTGTATTAGTGTCTATGTGTGTCTGTGAGTGTGCATATTACTGTCTGTGTGTGTGTGAGTGTGCATATTACTGTCTGTGTGTGTGAGAGTGTGTGTATTAGTGTCCATATGTGTATGTTAGTGTGTGTATTACTGTCTGTGTGTCTATCAGTATTTGTATTAGTATCTCTGTGTGTCTGTGTGTGTGTGTTCGTGTCGCTGTGTGTCTGCGAGTGTGTGTATTAGTGTCTCTGTGTGTCTGTGAGTGTGTTAGTGTCTCTATGTTTCTCTCAGTGTGTGTATTTCAGTCTGTGTGCCTGTGTGTATGTGTATTAGTGTCTCTGTGTGTCTGTGAGTGTGTGTTCGCGTCTCCATGTGTCTGTCAGTGTGTGTATTAAGGTCTCTCTGTGTCCGTGAGTGTGTGCAATAGTGTCTATGTGTGACAGTGAATGTGTGTATTCGTGTCTGTGTGTACATTAGTGCTTCTGTGTATTCGTGTAAGTGTGTGTGTTAGTGTATCTCTGTGTCTGTGACTGTGTACATTAATGTATCTGTGTGTCTGCGAGTGTATGTATTAGTGTATCTGTGTGTCTGTGAGTGTGTATTAGTGTATCTGTGTGCCTGTGAATGTGTGGTAGTGTATATGTGTGTCTGTGAGTGTGTATATTAGTGTCTGTCTGTGTGTGAGTATGTGTATGTGTGCCTCCGTGTGTGAGAGTGTGCGCATTCCTGTCTGTGTGTCTGTATGCATTACTGTCTACCTGTGTGTGCGGGTGTGTTCATTACGGTCTCTATGTATGTGACTGCGTGTATTAGAGTCTCTTCGTGTGTGTATGTGTGAGTGCATTAGAGTCCCCATGTGTCTGCGAGTGTCCATATTATAGCCTCTGTGTGTAACTGTGTATTAGGGGCGGGTTTAGCACAGGGCTAAGTCAATGGATTTGAAAGCAGATCAAGGCAGGCCAGCAGCACGGTTCAATTCCCGTAACAGCATCCCCGAACAGACGCCGGAATGTGGCGACTAGTGACTTTTCACAGTAACCTCATTTGAAGCCTACTCGTGACCATAAGTGATTTTAATTTCATTTTTCGTGTGTGTGTGTGTATATTATTTTCTGTATGTGTCTCTGAGTGTGTATTAGGGTCTGTGTGTATGAATGTGTGTATTAGTGTATCTGTGTGTGAGAGAGTGTGTGTATTAGTATCTTGTGTGTCTATCAATGTGTATATTAGTGTCTGTGAGAGAGAGTGTGTGTATTAGTCTCTGTGTGTCTATGAATATGTGTATTAGTGTCTGTGTGTGGAGACTGTGTGTATTAGTGTCTCAGGAAAACACATTAGTGTCTCTGTGTCTGTGCGAGTGTGTGAATTGCTGTCTCTGTGTCTGTATGAGTGTGTATATTAGTGTAGCCGTGTGCCTGTGAATGTGAGCATTGGTGAATGTGTGTGTGTAATAATGTATTTATGTGTGTGTGTGAGTGTGTGCATTACTGACTGTGTGTGAGTATGTGCATTCGAGACTCTGTGTGACTGTGAGAGTGTGTTTATTAGGATCTCTGTGCGTCTCCGATTGTGAGTATTAGTGTCTCCGTGTGTCTGCGAGTATGAGGTAATGTATCTGTGTGTGTAAGTGTGTGTATTACTGTCTCTGTGTGTCTGTGAGTATGCGTTTGTGTCGCTGTGTCTCTGCGAGTATGTGTGTATTAGTGTCTCTGTGTCTGAGAGTGTTTGTATTAGTGTCTGTGTGTAGCTGTGAGTGTGTGTATCAGCGTCTCAATGTGCCTGTGAGTTTGTGCATTAGTGCCTATGTGTGTGTGAGAGTGTGAATTAGTGTCGGTGTGTGTGTGTATTAGAGTCTGTGTGTGTCTGTGTTTTGTGTGTCTTAATGTAGCGCTGAGTGTCTGTGTGTTTGAGAGATTATGTGCATTAGTGTCTGTGTTTGAGTGTGTGAGTTTATTAGTGCCTGTGTTTGTGTGGCGTGAGTGCATTAGTGTCTGTGTCTGTCAGTGTCTCTACAAGTGTGTGTGAGTTTGTGTATTCGTGTCTCTGTCTGTCAGCTATGTACTAGTGTCATAGAACATAGAACATAGAACAGTACAGCACAGAACAGGCCCTTCGGCCCTCGATGTTGTGCCGAGCAATGATCAACCTACTCAAATCCACCCTATACCCAACAAACCCCCACCCTCCCCCTTAACATTAACTTTTAGGACACTACGGGCAATTTAGCATGGCCAATCCACCTAACCCGCACATCTTTGGACTGTGGGAAGAAACCGGAGCACCCGGAGGAAACCCACGCACACACGGGAGGATGTGTAGACTCCGCACAGACAGTGACCCAGCCGTGAATCGAACCTGGGACCCTGGAGCTGTGAAGCATTTATGCTAACCACCATGCTACCGTGCTGCCACTGTCTCTGTGTGTGTGAGTGCGGGAATAAGTGTATCTGTGTATATTAGTGTATCTGTGTGTAAGTGTGTGTTTTAGTGTCAATGTGTGTCTGTCAGTGTCTGTTTTAATGCCTGTGTGAGTCTGAGTGTGTGTATTAGTGTCTGTGTGTGAGTGTGTGTGTCTGTGAGTTTGTATTAGTCTAGCTGCGTGTCAGTGAGTGTGTCTATTAGTGCCTGTGTGTGCGCGTGTTAGTGTATGTGTGTGAGAGTGTGTATTAATGTATCTTAGTGCCTGTGAGTCTGTGTGTCAGTGCCTGTGTGTGAGTGTGTGTTAGTGCCTGTGTGTTTGTGTATTATTGTTTGTCCGTGTGTGAGTGTGTGTTAGTGGCTCTTCGTGTCTGTGAGTGTGTGTCAGTGCCTGTGTGTATTAGTGTCTGTGTCAGTGTGTTAGTGCCTGTGTGTGTGTTTTAGTGTCAGTGTGTGTCAGTGTGTGTGTTAATGTGTGTGTGTGTTAGTGTCTGTGTGAGTGTGAGGATATTACTGTCTCGATATGTGTGCGAGTGTCTGTGTTAGTGTATTTTAGTGTCTGTGAGTGTGTGTGTGAGTCTGGTAGTGTCTGTGAGTGTGTGTAAGTGTATGTTTGCGTGTGTGTGTTAGTATCTGTGTGTGTGTTAGTGTCTGTGTGAGTCTGAGTGTATTACTGTCTGTGTGTGTTCGTGTCTGTGCGAGTGTGAGTGTATTACTGTCTGTATTTTTGAGTATGTGTGTGAGTGTGTTACTGGCTGTGTGAGTGTATTACTGTATCTGCATGTGTGTGTATTAGTGTATATTTATTTGACTTTGTCAGCTCCACATCGTCCATACTTGTAAAGTCTTTCCCAGGCTGATGTATAATTTTATTGTTTATTTCCCTTCCTCACAGTGAACCTCATCACAATTGTTATCCTGAAGAGAAAAAACTGTGGACTGTCCAAATGTGTGACTTGTTACCTGGTGGCCATGGCAGTGGGAGATCTACTAGTCGTTTTTCTCGACCTGATATTGAGACACATTCCCATTGTTTTTAAGGAACAGTTTTCTTTCCTGCGGTCCATCCCCGTGTGTAATATCCACGCCGTCCTGCTTTTTGCAGCCACTGACTGTTCCGTCTGGTTCACCGTCACATTCACTTTTGATCGATTTGTGGCCATTTGTTGCCCGAAGCTGAAAAATAAATATTGCAGCGAGAAAATGGCGGCTGTGGTTCTGGGAACAGTGACTGTGCTGAGCTGTTTGAAGAACATTTTCTGGTGTTTTATGCTGACCGGTCGGTATCGGCTGGGGAACGCCCCCTGGTTTTGTCATGTCACACGGGGTGTTCTGAACTCTCGGGTCTGGGTCTCAATCGAGTTCCTCCACCACATTCTAACCCCGACTGTTCCATTTGTCCTGATTCTGCTGCTCAATGTTCTCACCGTCAGACACATTGTTGTGAACAGTAGGGCCCGCAGGAGACTCCTGGCTCACAGCAGTGTGGAGAGTCCCAGAGACCCAGAGATGGAGAGTCGGAGGAAATCCATCATTTTACTGTTTATTATCTCCGCCAATTTCATCCTCTTATGGTCAATGTTAATGGTTTATTCTATATGGAACCGGATGGACTGGCTGGGTTATGGCTCTGTATGGATAGATGAGTATGTTCGGGAACTGGGCTTCATGCTGCAGCTCCTGAGTTCCTGCACAAACACTGCGATTTACGCCGTGACACAGACTCAGTTCAGGCATCAGTTGAAGAAAGTGCTGAAATGTCCCTTTAGTTCAATTCATTCTTTCTGAGAGGAAAGCCTACCACCCACACGACATCGCTCCCCTCCCACTGCCGGTCAAACTGACCATCCCCAGCTAGCGTCACCCTGATTTACCATTCTGCATTACGGAAAGGGACTGTCGGTGGGTGTGTGTGACTCCCCACATGGCCGGTCAGCTGGGTGTGTGACTCCACCCGTGGCCGCCGGGTCTCCCCTGGCAACACAAGATGACCGCTGGGGTCCCAATGGCAAAATAATATGGCCGCCGGGTCGTCCCTGGCAATACAAAATGGCCGACGGGTCTCCTCTGGCAACACAAAATGGCCACCGGATATCCCCTGGCAATACAAGATGGCCGACGGGAATCGCATGGCAACACAAGATGGCCGCCGGGAGTCTCCCCGGCAACACAAGATGGCCTACAGGTCTACCCTGGCAACACAAGGTTTGACGCCGGGAGTCTCTCCTGACAACACAAGTTCGCCACCGGGAGTCTCCCCTGGCAACACAAGATGGCCGCCGGGAGTTACACCTGGCAACACGAGATGGCTGCCGGAAGTCTCCCCTGGCGTCACAAGATGGCCGCCGAGTCTCCCCTGGCAACACAAGATGGCCGCCGGAAGTCTCCGCTGGCAACACTAGATGGCAGCCGGGAGTCTCCCCTGGAAACACAAGATGGCCGCCGGGAGTCTCCCCTGGCAACAAGATGGGCCACAGATCTCCCCTGGCAACATAATATGGCTGCCGAGAGTCTCTCCTGACAACACAAGATGGCCGCCGGGCGTCTCCCCTGGCAACACAAAATGGCCACCGGGTGTCACACCTGGCAACACAAGATGGCCGCCGGAAGTCTCCGCTGCTCAACACGAGATGGCCGCCGGCAGTCTCCCCTGCCAACACAAGATGGCCGCCGGGAGTCTCCCCTGCAAACACAAGATGGCCGCCGGGTCTCCCCTGGAAACAAATGATGGCCGCCGGAGTCTCCCGTGGCAAAACAAGATGCCGGCCGCTGCACGCAGGGGTTGCTGGGAGGGGTGTGACGGAGCGCAGTGACGGCTTCTGTCCATTGGCGCCATTGGGGTTCT